>NC_088653.1:3866672-3909172 GCF_964019385.1 Sycon ciliatum | reverse complement strand
CACACGCGGCGGCAGAGGACACACACACACACATATACACACAGACTCGAACTGTCAAGTGACGGGTTGGAGAACTCCGGTTAGCCATGGAGGGTTTTGCATGGCGTTTGGATTGGGGGCTAATAACGACAAAGTGTGATTTAAAAAAATGTACATATCCAACCCAATTCAACCTGCGGGCATGTTGTGTCGTACATCGGAAGGCGGATTGCTTACCTCCCTTGCGTTCTGGTGTCGCTTGTTGTACTCGGTGAGCCATAGCTTGCAATGTAGACACTGCTCTTGCTCTCCCGTCTCCCCTTACGCCGACATCTACTACGCACCAGCAGGACTGCAATGACCGCCAGGGCCCAGAGAAAGCATGTGGCAAACGAACCAACCAGCCAAAGGAGACTGGTCCTGTCCAGTGTGCTTGAGGGATCTGGAACAACCGGATGCAGAAAAGTAAATTCGGGTTTCAATTGTGGCCAAGAAAGATAAGAAAAAACCCACACATGCGATGTAGGTTACTTTGAGACGTATCTACACTTTGGGGAGTAGCATTTGGGCAGAAGCATTTTAGTACTAGCATTTGGGTAGAATTGTTTGGAGTAGGAAGGAGAGAAAGTGTTGCGACTATGAGCTGCTCGCACACGTCGAAAATCGTCAAACTATGGACTGCTGGCTGTTACTTACTGTGCATGGGGCTCAGTGTTACAACATGTTCTTACTCCTCTTCTTAATTAAGGCAAGCAGCTGTGTAGGCGGGTATACAGCACTCCATTAGGCTGCCCTGAACATGTTTTTGAATTCTCTATTCTTACGATAGCACTATCGCCAATAAGAGATAAGTTTATGAGAAGGTGGGATGCTAATGTATGTGTAGTATCCCTGTCCTGCTTGATTGTAGCTGACTACTACTAAAGCGTATATGTAGCGTATCCTCGTGTGTTAGCGCACCGAGTCTGCCTCCCTATAAATGCTGCTGCGCTTCACTGATTTCATTAATTTATAACAACAAGAAAGCCGAGCAGAAGAGCTGTTCAACCTCCAGGTGTGTACCGGAGAAAGTTCTTTTATTCCCGTAGCTATGCAGAAGACGTTACTTCAGTAATGTCGGGCGCTAGCCAGGGTTCTCACAGCTTTAATTTGGTGTTTGTTTGTGTGTTTGTGTGTTTGTGTCACGCCTGGCGCTATCCCGTATCTGTCCCGTACCGTATCGTACCATCAAACACAGCTGGCCACATACAGGTGGCCGCAATATTCAAATAGGCCTTTCAAACGCAAGATCATAACGTGAAGCAACTTGGAAGAATGAGTATGAATGCGAAGTGTAAGGGGGAATGCATGTAGGGCGATAGTGCGGGTTCGAATCCCAGGTAATACCTGAAAAAAATAGGAGAATTGAAAAATTTATAATACCCCCTTTCTTTTTTTGCCGTCATCAAGGCGGTAGACCGTGTCGTATTACTCTCAACCGTACCTGTCCCGTACCTGTCCTGTACCTGTCCCGTACCTATCCCGTACCGTTCCATACAATCAAAGACGGCTGGGCTTTCGAATACAAGATCAAACACAATAATTGAAAAGCTGACAGGATCGCTTTTCTAAATAACGTGAAGCAACTTGGAAGAATTAGTATGTCTGCGAAGTGTATCAGGGGATGCATGCAGGGCGATAGTGCGTGTTCGAATCCCAGGTTATGTCTAAAAACAAAAAGTAGAAACTTAAAAGAATTTATAACATCCCTATGCTTTTTTTGTCTAGGTCATCAAGGCAAAAAAAGCATATCATAGGGGCCTGAGCTTCCAAGCTCTCTCGTTGCCGCTTCTCTTTCTTACATACAATCCAGGTGTGTACCTGGGAAAGTTTAATTACCAGCTAATTCGTGTTTAATGTCGTGCCTCCACTCGGTTACCCACTACATATGCTTACGCATTGTCGCTGACTCAATCTGGCTAGGAACGCATCTGTGCCAAATTGTTTTCTGTCGTGCGTTGCTGATCTAGTGATGTCGTGCCCCGTCAGACGTGCTGCTCATAAACCTCCCTACCTCTCTGCTCTGACGGAGATGGTGAAACCTTTGAAGGAAAAGCGTATGAACTATGAACGTCAAGGTCAAGGTCAAGACAGTAGAGCGGTTAAGATGCGCGTTATTTCTGACGTGATGCGAAAGTTCAGCTCGCGTTATTTGGCTCGCACGTCGAAAAATCAACGCGAGTAACCTGCTGCTCACGTCAAAATTTGGAGAAATTTGGAATTTTACGCCGAATTTGACGCGAAATTGCGCGGCAAATTGGAAATAACGCGCATTTTAACCTCTCTAATATATTATGAAAACTCACCCCATGTATCTGCTGCTTCTGAGTTGCTGGTGGTGTTCGTGTTGGGAGTTGCACCTGCTGTTTCTGAGTGGCTGCTAGTGGTTGAGTATGGAGCTGCGATTTCGGGCAGGGTAGTTCGTCCCGTGTTAGAATCGGTTGTTCGCAGTGCATCTTCATCACCAGGGCTGATGCTGTTGCTGCCATCACTCTGGGAGATAATTGCTGAGTAGCTTGGGTGTGCGGGGGTGACATAACCGACTGTTTGCCCTGCACATGCACCAGTCAAACGCATACGGAAGACACACAGTGTCATCATATGAAAAACCAAAACAAAAGCATGACACGTCACTGTCGAGAGGTGATTTATATGCAACACAGTTTCCTGGTCCTTACAGTAACAGCAAGTTCACATTTTCCTCTGAGACAAAAATGCGATAAAACTCATAAAAAGGACACACTTCAGGCTCTTTACGAACATCTTGAAAGTTTTCCTTTGCCTGTATTTCACCTGACGAGAAGGCTCGAAAGTATACTTGTGAAACCAAACACTTTCAAGATGTTCGTAAAGAGCCTGAAGCGTGTCCTTTTTATGAGTATTACCAGCAAGTATAGCTACTGCTTTCAGCATACCAACATGACCATAGAGTATTCCGACTACTGTCAGACATGTTATTATAACGAGTCGCATATTTAACCCTTTGCCGGTCTAACTCAATGTATGTGAGGGGTGGTCACGCAAATACATGTACACACAAACAGCAATAACTCAAGAACCATGTGTTGTAGGTATAGGTAAACTATATATTTTCAAAATCTGTGTGCCTGAACGCGTCCAGAAAATTCAAATATGACTAGGTCGAGGCAAGGATAGGGCCCATGGTAGCCCTTCAAGTTGAGAGACAATACAATTGCGGATGAAATACACGAATATCACAGCACGAAGGGCATACCAAGTTCGTGATGGAGCTGAAGTCGTACGATAAACAATCAGGTAAGGGCTACGTCTTTACAAGAAATGTAGGCTCTCTACAATACCGCCATTGAACACCAACACCTCGCCATCGGCGATACGCCAGCAGCAGCAATTCCCATTGCACGATTTCGCAGTTTCGGTTTGGTCATCTCAGCGCTGCTCGCGTCAGATTCACTCTCGCTCAGATAAGTACTCAGGCGCGAGCTTACGCATGCCATGATTCTCGCGGCCAGGCGAATCAGCTGATCGCACCTGACGAGTCCTTGTGACAGTCGCTGTCGCCGTGTCGGCAGCAGGAAGGCTTCCTCTCTGTTTGGAGAATTTTGTTTCTTCATTCGTGGATGATATATTTTTGAACTAGCAGGACTCAACGGAGCTCTTTTTCTCAACACACTACACTGCAAAACCTCCCGGGACATCCAGCCTGGACTGGTGATGTTACTGCTCTCAGAGCGCTTGTCAAACACGGCCCCAAGAGAGGCACTCGCATTCTTGAAATGCGCGCATGGCGGATGGTCGTCTTTTCCAATTTCAACAAACTTCAGTCGATCGATACGGCAAAAATTTGTATGGTAAGCATGGTTGTTTTGCACATCGTCAGAAAGCCTTGGACCTCAGCTACGCGTAGAGCGCCATTTTAGCAGTCTCCTAGCAACAATACCCCAAAAAAATGAGGGCCAAACGTACCGATACTATAGTATCGGTACGCTTATGGTAGACCGGTAAAGGGTTAACGATTGTCCAAAATCCGTAGGTTAACGAGGTTAACAATCTTGCAGTATTCTGGCATATTCACACACAACATATTATATGAAGGAGTATGGCCTCAACGGATCGTATTATAACGAAGAAATGTCATCCGTTAAACGTTAGATTTACTTCTTCGTTATATATACATGTCTTACAGTACATCTACCGGGGTTTCTACTTGTGCATGGAGTAAGAGGCTTACGTAATGTTTGTCGTGGCTGTCCGTTGCGCTCAGCACTAGTGATGGGAGCTTGGGTTTGGAGCAGGGTAGCTGTTAGGATTCTAGAGTTAGTTGTACTCGGTGGAACTTCACTGGCAGAGCTGATGATGTTGGTGCCACGACCGGGGTAACTAGGCGTTGAGACCAACGTCGTTGCTGGCGTGACTTCCACTGTTGTTGACGCAGCGCCTGCAAGCCAGAAGAAAGATGCAACCGAGTTGCAAATGGCAAACCTAGAATTCATATTCGGATGTCAACACAATGCTGGCGTATTGCTTGACATAGCTCGCAGTGTTTTACCTGGCAGTGTGACATATGTGTGCACACAAAGTAGCCTTACAAAGCCAATTCGATATTCAACATCCTATATCGTTACCAAATTATTAGACCTGGTGTGGAGCGCCAAAGTGAAAAATAGAGGAACATAAGTTAGAGTTGGGCAAAACGGATAACGGATGACTTCCAAACTTGTGTAAACTTGGGTCGCGGATAACTTGTAAACAAATGGTCCTCTCTGTTTTAATATCGATGAAAGTGAACAAAAGTCAGCGCACTCATATCACGAGAACAAAGGGACATGTTCCATTGCTCTCGCTGTATTAGCGTGCTCACTTTACTTTGATCGATATTAGGTCTCTTGTCTCCACGCCGACCTATATCACTCAATGTTGTTTTTCGATTTTGACAGCATGTTACAAGGCGAGGACGCGTAGTGCTCCTGACTACAACCATAAACCGGTTGGCAGAGTCCCGGTCTTGCGACCAAGCAAGGCTTCTGTATATACCATCACTCAATGTTCTAGGATCAATGTCATCAGTAGAAATTGCATCGGCATGGCAATACCTTCGTGTCTACATATGCCTGTCATGGGGTGACAGCCTTCATTGTGTTGACAATCGCACCGTTTGGAACAGTTCTTGCCATAGCGTCCTTCCTGGCACGGCACGCAGATCCCGTTGTCACGCCGATAGCCTGCCACACACCTGCGAATAAGAATACCAGAAGGGAAGAGAAGAGAATGGACTCGGATGCAGAGCCAAGGATAAAAGCACTAAGGAACTACTGGCAATGCTATCGCAATGTTATCGCATGAGCTGATTGTTTAGTAACTGGTGGTGCTAAAGGACATTATAGTGGAACTTGTAGTTCCTTAGACCTTAGTCCCTTTCCTTTTCCCTTTTTCTTTTCTATAAAAAAAAGAGGAGGGCAAATATGACTGATCGGATAGGATAGTCAAGATATTCATTCTGATCTGGCTCATGGACCAGGTCGATATAAACCGCCGACCTGCTGTGTCACACAGTCGTCCACGTGGGGTCGACTTCAAGGCGACAATATCTAAGATCGTGAAAACCTCAATTGTTGCACTCTGCAGAGCTTTTTTCTAGTGAAATGTGATTTGTTAATGGAGGCAAATGCTTGTTGGTTGGAGTTACAGAAATTTCAGTTGCAAATCTCGTGGGAAACTATGGAAGCGTGACAACACTGAATTGCATGGGCCATTTGCATTCAGATAGGTAACTAGTGGTGGAGGTCGAGAAGGCGCTTTTCATCGGCGGGTAGGGAATTTGCTGAGTAGCAAGGTGGGGGCGTGACATATTCTACCAAGAAAATGAAAACTTATTTTGCGAGACATGCCCTGGGTGGTAGGCGAGGCTATTGTATCATACTGTTTTGCTTTTCTGAGTTCCTGTCCATCAGCAAATTGATCTTCCTGTCTTTCATATTGAGTCACCTCCACCATTACACTGCGACATTAGCCGACTAGACACTCCTGCACATAACCATCACCAACGCGAGGACACTTCCGTAGACGAATTTTGTATTTCGCTAATACATAGCTTATCGGTGAAGGTAGGTGTTGAATGATTATAATATATAAGACTAAACTGCTTGACTTTTACATTGGGAATTCGTTCTCACTCACCCGCACTCAAACTGGGTTGCTATACATACTGACAGTTCGTCGGGATTGGAATTGCAGTTGCAGTGAACACACACAGTTCCATTGCCATGCCGTGGGTCTTCACATGGATTGCAGACGCCGGTGGATGGATGACACCCCTCGGCACAATCACAGCTTTTGCGGCACTGTGGGCCATAGTAATTCTTCGCGCATTTCTGGTCACAGCTAATCAAAAAGGAAAAAATCGAACAGACACCATTCCTGGATCCTGAAACACATCATAGCGTTAACACAGTGAATGGTCAAATCTCTTTTTCTTTTCTTTTCTTGCCGTGGTTGGCTATCACCCCTCTCTCGCACTTTGCGTGCCAATTCGTCATGGACCACGAGTTGAGTGAAATACATAAATAAATAAATAAAAATCGCCGTGCAGGTGTTGCTTCAGGAATTCTACATGACACCCAGGCTCTGAGTCCGTGCTATGACGTTTCCAGTGTACAAGGCCGCGTATTGACGAGAATTTTCAGGGTGCATGTATATTTCAAATGGTTGTACCGGATTCTCTTCACCGGAAATCAAAGCATTTAGTACGTCACCAAATTTCCAGGGCTGGCTCTTTGTCAGGGTGAATACTCCCTAGGTGTGGATTCTAGCAATGAAGCTTCCTACATGTGCCCCACATAGCCCGTATATGCACCCCCGAAAAAATTCAGCATGCACGTAATGACCATGAATGACATGCACCGGCCATCGTATCCCTAATGCGGCCGTGCACCCTCCCTCCCCCACCATCCAAAAGGGGGACCAGCCACACCCTTACATGGGTACAAACTTACTTTATTCCCATGTATCCATCTGGACATACACAGCCGATGCGGTTATTGCATACACCTCGTGTGCAGTTGCATCTGTGCATACAGTTGTGTCCATAACGATCTCCAGTGCAATGCTCAGAGCATAAATACTTCTGCTTTAGATTCTGCCCAGCGGCGACAAGACGAAGCGCACATCCATACGGAAGAACACATGCACACTCACATTGAAATGCACACACGCGTGTCTGAGCACACAGCACCCCCCACAAAACACCCCGTCCCACAAAACAACCCCCCCCATCCACACCCCAACCTCTCCCCTCACCCTCAGACACAGGCACACCCTCCCTCTCCGCAGCCCGCAAACTCAAACACAGCCACACGCAAACACTAGTTTGTAAATGCCAAAATGGGGCAACTTGCCCCGCAACATGGTGACGGCCACCTTTGATGCATACCTCCCCTTGTGGCACGACATTCTAGATGCCAAGAACGAAAGTTACTGACCTGGTCGTGACCCTTCGGCGGGGGGACATTCAACCCGGGTGGGCAGAGGCAGGGCATGTCCGCCGGTACCCCGGGTATCTCCAACATGCAGGACACGTGACCGGAGCATATCTCCGAGCAGTCGGACTTGCACTCTGACAGCTTGGCGTAATGCTGATAGGCCACGTCACAGGGCTTTTCACATCTACACAGGGCAACAACAGACAGAGATAGGCTTTTCACATCTACACAGGGCAACAACAGACGGAGATAGGCTTTTCACATCTACACAGGGCAACAACAGACGGAGATACTCGCTATTTTGGCTGATGCATGTTTTTATTGAAAGAAAAGAAAAAGCACCCAGGAACTACATGTTTCGATAATTATAATGTCCACTAACACCACCAGTTACTAAATAATCAGCCCATGCGATAACATTGCACGCCACTGACCGTTTAGTAGCTGGTGCTGTTAGTGGACATTGGAGCATAACATGAAGTTCATTGGTCCTTTTGCTCTTCTTTCTATAATTAATCCTTCGTTATTATTATAATTTGAAACTCGGATGTTGAGCCATAAATAAATGTAGAAGGGAAAAGGACATATGGATACGAGTTAACAGTAACTCTCCATCACTACCGTACACGCCAGTGCGAGTCCATCCCTCCAGGAGCTCTTCGTACGCTGCACGGATCGTAGGACGCGCCTGGATCTCGCCCTGGGGCTCCGTCTACCAGCTACGCGAACCCGCGCCGGACGATCTCGCCCTGCCTCCCGAGGTAGTGCCCTTTGGAACGTCCTACCGGATGCAGTCAGAGTACTGTCGTCTCTCAGCAGCTTCAAAGCTGCCGTCGTACCGTATACCCTCCGATCTTCCTGATGTTATGATTAGAAACTTGCCCTGAGACAGCTTCCTGTCTGTGATTGATTTTCACTGTTTACCATTTTTATTATTAGCCATGGCGACCCCCGTAAGTCCGTAACTGGCAGGGCAGGGTTGGGCCTTTTATCCTCCCGATGTTAGTAGCAAGTACTCTCGTTAGCAGTAACTGTTAGTACTTTGTTTGTTTGTTTTTTATTTTATTTCTATTTTTTTTCTTTCTTTTTTTCTCTATTTATTCTCTTTACCAGGCGTGGGCCATCCCCTGGACAAACAAAATGGGTGCCTTATTATTATTTTTCTGTTTCTGTTTTAATGACAGTCCACTGCACGCCTGAAAAAAGTACTTAGTTTATCAGGTGGGTTACAGAACTGTCGACTTATCGTTCGCTGGCTTACTTGTAGTTTGATAATGCTTCACTCTTCATTGAGATATCTACCATTCTCTCTTTTTCTCCTTATTTTCTCCCCAACCCTCCTTCCCTGTAACATAATAACATATTCGCTGCCTTGTCATTGAGCATTTGTGCTCGTTTGGACTTGCGAATTCAAATAAAGTATACAAACAAACAAACAAACTGTAACATCTTAACATCTTAACCTGTATCCATATGTCCTTTTCTCTTCTACATTATTATAATATTATTATTTTTTATTTTTACAAAGACCACTTAAAAGCCAAACATGAGATGCAGCTAGGGAAGCATGTATAACTTCAATCATGGCAGTGGTGGTGAGGTTTGGGGAGTTTCGCCGAACTGGTGTCTCGACTTCATGGCCACCTTGAGGCACGCATGCGAAGTAAGAGGGTGCAACCCAAGCAAGCAGCATGTGATATTTTGATTCTGAATAATCTCTTGCCAGCCGGTTACATGAATGTCCTAGGATTCTTCATTTCTCTCTCTATCCTGTGCATCTTTCTAATAGGGGTGAAACGGTTCCATGTTTTTCACGTTCGGGTACCCGAATGCCAGCACTGTTTCCCACGGTTCGGGTATCGGTTCCATGCACTCTTTTCTCCAGACCGACAAAATGCATTCGCGACAATTATTTTTTAGAAAAAACCATTTTTACGAGCAAGAATGAGACATCGGAGAGTCCAAGTGCGAAGAAGATAATGACCAGAGAACTCTTTGGAAGAGTGGGGATCGTAAGGTAATACATTTAAAATCTTGAGTAGACGACGTGTACAAGTATTTGTACAAGAACGAGATTTTTCGAGTTTCGGTTCGAAATTTGACGAAGCGGGTACCCAATTCTTTTCAGCTGGAGGTTCCAAAACCGGTTCCTTACCCGAACCGTTTCACCCCTACTTTCTAATATTTTACCAGTAGTCCATTCGTGATTATTTTCTTGCTATTCGATAGTGCTTAAATTAGAAAGGGGGTGTCGGGAAAGTGTGAACTTACGCTTCGCCTGCCCAGCCAAATTGACAGTCGCAGAGTCCACTTGGAATGCTGCATATCCCTCTGCCATTGCATGAGTCATTCAGGCCGCATCGAGTTTTGAGCCCGCAATGAAGGCCCCCTGTTCCTGGAGGACAAGCTGAAATGCATATACACACAAATACGCACACACACACACACACACACACACACACACACACACACACACACACACACACACACACACACACGCACACACACACACACACACACACACACATGCATGCACTCACGAATGCACAATATGCACATAAACACACACCTAAATGCCCATGCATAAACACGCCAAATGCACAGGCACGTGTGCACACAAGCACATGCACACACTTGCACACACACTCGCGCACACACTCACACACAAGTACATGTACCCACACACAATCACATGCATGCACCCTCCCCACAGTTGTTTGCTAGTCACTGTACAAACAGACCGCACACACTTACACCAACCATTTTTTGTGCCATTATGTGCAACATCACAGGTCTATCGCTACACTAACGTAATTATATCACACGTATTTCACACTGCGCCCAGCCATCTCTAGCCATGTTCCCTGTTGATACTTGGGCATCTATCATGTTGGAACTTTGCTGCGCATACTGTAAAACCAGGAATTTTAGCTTCGGTGTAATATTTTCGGTATTTCCCAAAATCAACTGTTCGGTAGCGCAAAAATGTCGGTAAACCAGTTTTCCAGGTACAAAAATGCCTTTTGCGCCTTGCGCAGCAGGGCATTGTTGAATTTTCGGTAAAATAACCAGTACCGAAGATACCGGAAATACAACTCCATCGAAAATTTCTGGTTTTACAGTAATACAAGTGGAGCAAGAGATCATCATTTGGCCCGATATCTGAGACTTTCGACCTTCGGGGCTACGCGGGTTTTTTGAGAAAACACTAAAAACAAATTTGTTCGCAAAAAAATCGATTCCGTCAAAGCGAAGTGCAGAGACGACAATGGCGGAAGAAAATTGAAGGCGATTCTTGTGTCAGTTGGTTATTGGGCTCACGGAGCACAGCAGCCGCGATCCCATGGACGGTGATGCATCGTTCTTTGTGGATATCCGGTCAAGCGGCGACAGCGCTTCTAGTTCTGAGAGAGCATGTCAGGCGAATCGATCGCAAGTGACAAGCGGTACTTACCTGTCGGGGGCGACGATGATGAGGACTTGGCCTGGATGAGTATGATCAAGGCCAACCACAGTCTGCCTCAGCGATAGCTGCTACAGCTCCAGGCAAGGACAACCAGGTGGATTCCTGAGGGTACGCCGCTTGCAAGGTCGCTGGCCGGCCTTGCGCGGGTGGCAGAACTGTTTCCTGAGTGTCCCGCCAGACCTGCTAAAACAGCACGAAATGATGCGAGTTTTCTTTGCGACGATGAACCTAAAATGTTTTGGATGGCAAGCTCGATACTCGAGCTAATAATGGCGAATCAGACAATCACGGAGCACGTGAGGCTGGGCAATCTCGAGTAACATTCTGTTACTTTTGAGTTGGTGGTGTGAAACGCTTGTCAGGCTGTGTTACTGATGTTTGGAAATGGTCAGTCTCCACAAAGTGCAACAAGGCGAATCTGGACGCATTTGCTCTGTTTGACTCCTTCACAATAAGTATGTGAATGCTGTTACATGTATCATGGTGTTCCGTCAAAATCTGTTGCAGACTATCCTGTCAAGCATATCCATCACCAGGAGAACAGATAAATCACCTCTCCTTCTAATGCTGCTATTGCTGCTGTTGCAACTACGCAACCTCAATAAAGTCACGGAATGCTGGAAATAAAGTACCTGAACAGTCAAAACACTTTACTATAGTAGTTGGCTATTGATATTACATGGAAACAATTTTTGGTGGCTCCAAACCTACTGATCTTTCAAAATTGTAAAAAAAAAGAACAATTCATTAACATGCCTCCTGACTGTAAAATGCATTTCTACATGGTCAATATTGGTCTGATGGCCGTAAAACGAAGTCACAATACTCTACAAAGGCTAGACATCAATTTGCAATAAAAAAATCAATTTCACCAAAACAGCCCCGAAGGTCGATTTTCTCAGATATTGGGCCATTTTACAACTGCACTGTAGTGAAGTGCAGGGTTTGGGAGATCATGACCACCGACGCTCTATCTAGATTGCACACAGTCTGCAATGAGCTGGATTCAATACCGTAAGTAAAAGTAAATTATCGTGTCCGTTCCCGAAGGGAACTCACGACGGCCGCTAACACCCGGCAAACCCTAGCGGCAGATGCAGCGCCTAACGGCGGGGGTGAGGGGGTAAGCCTCACAGCCTCACATTCAATACAATGGTTTGACATAATTATATCAGCTGACCATACAGGGCAGCCATGTTGGTCCCAGCTCCAAGCAAACTCAGCATTTATGGAGCGCATGGTGTTGGCCATGTCGGGTCTAGTATTCTCATGAAATGACAAGCTCTACAAAATCGAAATCGACACAACAAATATATGCCCAGGATCATGGTGGAATTTTTTGTTTTTTTATTTATTTTTGTTTTTGCATGTGTATGTTTTTTGTTCACTTGTGCACAACCATGATAACCAGAAAAATAATAATATGTAGCGCAAAATAAAGGATCATGGTGGAATCGAGGTACTTTTCCCCGCGATAATAGAAAGCAGAGGGTGTGTACGTCATGTATTTCTTCTTTATATTTGTCTAACTCTTTTAGTAAGAGTCAATAACCCCACGAGTGTGCAACTCTGAACATGGGGATCCGGGCGGCGGAATTCCAACATTACGTCAAAAATGTAAAATGTAAAATGTAAAATGATGTACATGTTCGTTGCGCTTGTACTGCTCGCTGGTTCCAAGCGCCACGGAATGCGGAGTTTCGTACAGCTGTGCCTGAGCGGACTGACGTAATGTTGGAATTCCGCTGCGCAGTGGGCCTACAGCAGCCAGTCCCCAGTTGCATACTCTTGGTGTTATGGACTGCTGCTTTTTACCAAGAGTACATAAACAAGAGTGTGCAACTGCGCACATCAGATCTGAAATAGCGCAGTTCATGCACTACGTCACCCTGATGAGGTCAGCTGATCAGCCAAGCCGCGATTTGCGATCAGCTCAAATTTTCATGTGTCATAGCCCGGAAATCAGCCAAGTTTGCTTGATTTTGGACGTCCAGTTTCAGGATTTCGGTGTTTTGTGTGACTGTGTACGCTGCGTACATCCACCGACAAGTAAGGTCACCAGGCTTTCCGTATCAAAAACAGAAATCACGACAAACTCAGTCACCTGCACCACCGCGACTGGACGCAATTTTTCACAGTACCTGTGGCTTACCATGCCGTCAGAAATGACGTACTGCACGAATTACGCTCCCACAGGAACCATCCCGAGTTGCACACTCTGGTTTATGTACTCTTGCTTTTACCGATAGACGCGTAAGCCCCATGTGTGATCTCACCCATCCGGTACATGCAGGCTGTTATTATTATTATTATTACAAATATATGAGTTTTCCAAGAGCCTGAGCCTTCCGATTTGGAAGGTTTTTGGTTTGCCCCTCATAGAGGTGTTGTAGCTACGTGTCGTTCAATGCCTCAGTTCTCCTTGTCAGGTTTGTACTATGTTGCCGCACTCGCTTACTACATGTGATCTAGCTACCTTGGTAGACAGTGAGTCACAACTCGTGACATTGTCTAACCTTCCTTGTATCCATGATTACATTGGCTCGAGTTCAATTTTACAGATATGTGACTCTGGTCCACTGGCATTTTTCTTGTCTGGCTCCACAGGCTCACACGTCCGCAAACAAGTACTTCAAATACTTACGAATACAGTAGCCGGGGTTGTCATCGCTCGCTATGTATCCCGGAGCACAGAGGCACACACCACTGTCGTGATTCACGTCACCTACACATTCTTCGCAGTAGTGTGGGAATGGACCTGAGCAATCAAGGTTTGCAAATCAAAACCGTACAAAAACCGGTTGCAGTACCCTGTTTGTATTCATTAGTGTTGGACGAAACGGATAACTTGTGAACGCAATAATAACTATGGTCCTCTCACTTTTAATTTTAGTCTTTGGCTCTCCAACCGATTGTAATAGTCAAAACGGTGGTGGATTTTTCCTAAATGAGGCAGTTCGCTTGCACATATTCGTAGACTTTCGAGACTGACAAGAGTCACGTCCTATGTATGTGATTCCACGAACAGGAGGCAGTTAAAATGGCAATCATGCAATGCAACGAAGGTGCTGTAAAACCAAGCTTTTGTGGAAGATTGTTATCTACCACCACACCACAGTGTTGCGCTCTCCGGGCGACCTCATGTTGCCACAGCACACCATCTGCAAAACAACACTTCACTTGGTGCTCTGCTCCTTCAAACAGCAGCTGTAGTGGTCATCTGGATGCAGTCAGTGAAGGTTGATTATGTAGAATGGCTAACACAATGATAGTGTACTTCACCCTTTCATTGCAAAAAGAGACACATATTGGCGCATCTTAGTTGCGAAGTTTAGGGTCAAGCAGAATAAATACTTTTACACAGTACTCTGGGAATAATACGAAGCGTGTTATTGATACAGTTCTGTCGGGTGCCGAAGAACGGACCGCTGAAGAATGGACCGTTGAAGAACGGACCGCTGAAAAACGGACCGCCGAAGAACGGCCAGGCTTGAATTTCACCAAATTTTAAGAACGGTGTACGCTGGGTTTTTTTCACAGATAAGAATGGAAACCGCAATGTACGCTATAATGTACACTCAGACGTATAACTTGGTATACATGTACATGTAAGACTGCACCATCAATTAAGAATGAAACTGCTGTGTTCGCTAAAAACAAGAACGGGCTAGACTAGAACCCTGACCCTCCATTCTTTGCCGCCCAACAGTACTGTAGGTACATAAAATGATAGTCAGGTGAGACTTCGGTAGATTGCACAGCACAGCAAGTAGCAACGCGAGAGACCCCTGGGGCATTCACTCCCTCCACTCACTCACGACACAGCACCTCACTGTCGTCTCGTCACCGCCATTCTTTAGTTTCCATGACAATGTCGAAGCAAGAAAGTGACAAACACACCTGATCTCTTTCGAGCGGCCAATTGGGCATTCGCTCTTGACACTGCGCCATGGTTTTGTGGAAGACTGGAATTAATATCATGTCATACAATAACGAAATATCTTTCGAGAGGCCGATGGGGCATTCGCTGTTGGTTTTGTGGAAGATTCGAATTATTATCATGTCATACAATAACGAATAGCTTGGAACTTACGTTCATTCGGGAAACATTGCTGATGCCCAAGGGAAATATACAGTGGCTTTGTTTGGTTTGCTAAACAAGACAACAGAATAAAGATTAGTAGCAATGTTATTTCTTCTGAAGAATTCAAACCATTTGCAATGCACCGTTCAGCATGGAACAAGATAATTCGCAAACCGTAATTTTGTAACTTTCGTAACTGCATTTCCTTCAGCCAAGTAGCATGATGTTTAGAATACTTATTTTGTCGAGAAATTGAAAGCAGCGTGGCGACAACAAGCTAGTCAAGCTATAATGAGTATAACGGATACAGACGTAACCACTCACAACAAAACGAGAGTTGATGAATTTTAGGCGAGACGAAAATTGAATTGAGATTCCGGGGCAGGACCCATGTAAAATTGGTGCGGAAATTTTGCCATCAAATGTTGGAGCGGCCGACAAATTTGTTTTATAACTTGACAGTGTACACCTGCAGCAGCGTTAAAACCTGGAATTGCAATGGAGCCAACATGAATTTTAGCCCTCGGAGACTGACCAAAATTGAAGTAAGTCAAAATGTTAAACTTCCAGTATATCCTCGCCACGCTCTTCGAGCAATAGTCTTTGGACTTGCAACTTTAAGAAGAAGTTTATGAACATTCGAATTTTCGGGCAAAAGAGTGATAATTTTCGTTCATATGTGGGAAAGTTCAGTAGGGGTAGGTTGCACTTTTTGAAGCTCCCGTAAATCTTTCTTGGTAGAGCCCAGCCGGCATCAGGCCGGACTGGAGGTAGTTTCCGTAGGGTAGCAGTAAGTGTTTTTAGTACTGCTCGTAGAAATTGGTGACCTCCGCCATGCCTGGGGCCACCACGAGAACAAACACTCGCGCGACTGCCCTGAGTGATGAAGAGCTGAGGCTGATGGTGTTGTTGCCGGGCATTGAGGTATCTGTAGTAGAAATCCTGAAAACATTGGCCGCATTTGTCTCGGAATCGGCTGATCGGGAGACGCGCCTAAACAAACGGGTTGACGAGCTGTCAAGGCAGCTCAAAGATGTGAATGAAGAGTTAGTGTCTCTCCGAGAATCCGCCATTGCCTTGCGAAAAGCTACCCCAAGGCCAGTTCAAACACAGCAGGGTACGGGTGCGGATCAACCTTCGCGTAGGCGTACCAAAGCAGGCAGTGCGGGTACAGCTAGTACAGGTACTCGAAAGCATGACTCCACAATGTCCCGTAGCGTCCCCAGCAACATTTCCCGTAGCGGTGACGAGTGTGAAGAGGATGGCAGCGTCCCCTGCAACATCTCCCGTAGCAGTGACGAGTGTGAAGGGGATGGCGACCAAGATGCCATCCCCACCAAGTCCCAGACAGATGTGACAGAATCCAAGCCAATCTTCCATGTTATTGAGGATGACTCATGGAAGCTTGTCTCCTCAGAACGACCCAAAAACAAGCGTGCTGTGGTGTATGTGGGCAATATCGCCACAGATAGCACTGACAGCCACTTCAGGCAATTTATCAAAACCAGGAGTGAGTTTCTGGGCGCCTCCATTCCTGTCCACACCTGCAGTGTATGGCTGTCAGAAAGTGGGCGTGCTTCCGCAAGAGTGACCATCGATGCCACTTACTCTCCACAGTGACAGCGCCCAACTTCTGGCCAAGGCCCGTATACTGCAGGCCATGGAGGTTCTTAGAAACCAGCTCTGAGGGCAGCACCAGCAGTCGCAGCCACAGCAGCAGAAACAGCACCTCTGCCAGTGTTCTGACTAAACAGCAACAGCAACAACAGCAGCCGGGTTCGACGTCCTCCTCCTCCCCGCCGCCACCACCACCGCCGCCACCACCACCTGCAGACTTCATCTCCACTCCACTACACAGTGGCCAAAAACGGAGAAACTCCCACCTCTCCCCACCAGAGGCTGGAGACCTGAAGAGATCAAACGGATCTGCGCCACAACATGACCAGCATGATGCGCAGCCACCCCAGCAGGATGCCCAGTCCTCTCATGCCCAATGATGGATTCCAGACCTCTGCGACTGCTAGTGACTAATGCATTCAGCCTGAGCAACAAGATAGGTGCCCTGCAGCATGCAATCCTGCAGTATAATGTAGACGTGGCAATAGTAACAGAAACGAAGCTCTGCTCAGATAATTCCTCCCATGAGTTGACCATCCCAGGATACTCACCCCCAATAAGGAAGGATCGAGATGCCCATGGTGGCGGTGTGGCAGTGTGGGCTAGGAGTGAACTATCCATTACCCACCACGACGATATAGATTGCCGTGATCACGAGCTCTTATGGATTTCCCTGGCAATGCACTCCGGGAGAAAGACTGTTCTGGGTGCGCTCTACCGGCCTGGCTCTTGTGCAGAGACAGACACCAGCCTGATGGACTACCTAGACAACACTTTGGATGATGTCCGCCGTCTTGGCAGCAATGTGATAATTGCAGGGGACTTCAACGTGCATAATTCAGCCTGGCTACAGAGTAGCAAGACTACCCGAGCCGGTGAATGCCTGGAAGAAGTCTGCGCAGCACATCATCTTGTCCAGCATGTCACCCAGCCAACCCGCGGCAACAATACTCTCGATCTTATCATCTCCGATTTCCCACACCCCGTATGCACCACAGCCTATGCACCACTTGGACGATCTGATCATGCCGTTATCATTGCCGAGTTTCTCCAACAGCATCCACGACGCGAAGATCCTGCTGTTCGACAGGTTTGGAAATACGCCCTTGCTGACTGGCACCGCCTGAGAGCCTAGCTCCGCAACATAGACTGGCCCGCCAAGATCCATGGGTGTGCGGAGCAGTCCTGTCAGCGCGTAACTGATGTCATCATGCATCGAATGAAACAGTTCATACCATCCAAAGAGCTTGTGGTGCACCAATCCAACCCTGTATGGTGGACACCAGACTGTTCTAACGCCAATCATGCCAAGGAGCGGGCATGGAAGCTGTGGCGACGCAATCCCCGCAACGATAACCACAAGGTCCAGTACATCACAACTGTAAACCACGAAGTGGAAGCGTGTCATGCAGCGCGATTAGCACATCAACGTAGAATTCGCAACAAGCTTACTGCATGTTCCCTCCGGGACAAAGAGTGGTGGTCAACCATCAAGAGCGCAGCAGGCAAGGGACGTTGCTCTGACATTCCCCTGCTGACCAACCCTGCAGGACAAGAGTTCCACTCTTCTCGTGAGAAAGCCGAGTGCTTTGCAGCGCATTTTGCGAACAAGTGTAGCCTTGGCAATAACGACCTCTGTGCTGCTGACCTGCCTGACCTGCAACGACCTGCCTATGCCACGCTAAAGCACATTCACTTCCGTGCAGCAACGGTCAAACGGCACTTGGCAAACTTGGCTGTATCAAAAGCAACTGGACCGGATGGCATCTCTGCTCGTGTGCTCAAGATGTGCTCATCTGACCTTGCAGACCCACTGGCAAAGCTCTTCGCCCTCTGCTTCTTAGCCGGTGTGCAACCTGGGGCATGGAAACTTGCCCATATAGTCCCAGTCCACAAACGGTCCTCCAGATCTTTGGCATCGAACTACCGACCAATATCACTGCTAACGATCATGTCGAAAGTCATGGAGGGCATTGTAAACACGCAACTGGTTAACTACCTAGAGAAGCATGAGGTGTTGCCAAACAGCCAGTTTGGATTCCGACGTGGTAGAGGAACCGCAGATATCTTAACGGCTCTCCAACATGAATGGGTCCACACCATAAGTACTGGTGGTTGTGTCCAGGTCCTCGCCGTGGATATTGCTGGTGCGTTTGACCGGGTATCGCACACAGGAGTGCTGTACAAAGCAAAGCAGGCCGGCGTCGACGGACGCCTGCTTGTATGGCTACAGGACTACCTCACCAACTGAAACATCCGCGTTGTGGTTGGAGGCCAGACGTCAGATGCTCAACCCATCCAGGCTGGTGTCCCCCAAGGCAGCATCCTAGGACCCAGCCTCTTCCTTCTATACACCTGTGACATTGAACAATGTTTAACTCCAGGGACGCAGCTGAGCAGCTTTGCAGACGACACCACACTCTACAGCTTAGTACAGCCAACTGACGATCTCCAACAGTCCACCGCCTCCCTCCAAGGGTCCCTCAACAGTCTTGAGGAGTGGGGCCGCAAGTGGCGTATCTGTTTTGAGCCAGCCAAGACACAGCGCATGACTCTACATCGCAAGCACGTTCCCCCCTGCACTCCACCAGTCACCTTTGGAGGTGAAGCACTCCAGGAGACAGATACCCTGAAGCTGCTGGGTGTCATGCTCGACCCTACTCTCTCCTACAGAGCGCACACTCGCAGTGTTGCACTGCGCGCCTCCCAAAGGCTGGGTTTCCTACGAAAGGCAGCACCCATCCTGGACGACCATGGTCGAGTGACGGTCTACAAGGGATTCGTGCGACCCCTACTTGAATATGCCCCACTGGCCTGGTCGAGCGCAGCCGCAACTAACATGGCCCAGCTGGACAAGGTTCAGCATCGTGCCCTGCATTTCCTGGGACCTGGAACCATCCTCCAAAGTCTTCAGCTTCGTCGGATGGTGGCAGCCCTGTCATACTTGTTCAAGCTGCACTACATTCCAGGGCCTCCCCAGGTAAAGGCCATGCTGACACCAACCAAGCCCCCTGCCGTAGCTAGCATGTGCACACGGCAAAAACGTCAGACGCACCATGCCTTTCAGTTGAAGTGGACACCCCCTCGCACAGCCCCTGACTACCTCCTGCGATCCTTTCCCTTCTTCACCATCACACCCTGGAACAACCTGCCTGCGGACCTCCTGCTTCACGAGCCTCATTCAAGACGCCTCCAAACCTTCAAGGTCAACGTATGTAAGGATCTAATCCGAAAGAGATGGCTGTGGTCCACACAGTACCTGTGACGATGATATTGAGATTTGAGACCCATTTAGTATTTACCCCTCTACTACTACTTGCTTGTTATGATTATTGTTCTCTCTCTTCATTTTCCCTTCTGGTTTAGTCATTACACGTATTTATGTTATTTGGTGCAATACTAGCGCCCCTTTCTCGCACCAAATTATTATTTTTGCTACCTGACCATGCAACCCCCCCTTTTTTTCGATGCCAGGTTGCAACGCTAACGCCGAGACCCCTGGTCGGTCGAGTTGCTCCCTGTACATCGGCACGTCGTCCCTACATCCCCTGTGTCTTGTCTTGTGTTTGTCTCCACATGTCTCTTTGTAGGGCTGTGTTCCCAATAAAAAAAAATAAAAAAATGTAGATAAGAAAACGACATATGGAAACGAGTTAAGAGTAACTAATATATGTCCTTTTTCTTTTCTACATTTATTATTGGCTGAATACCCGAGTATCAATATGTAGTCCCTATTATAGAGGGGTGGATAAATTCACACACAGACACTAGTACATATATCGGTGCACTGGAAACCAGGAGACCCGTCTCGATCGAGAAGAGTTCATATGTTTGAAGTTTGGCGTGAAATCGCAAACCTGGACCAGTCTTAAGTCAGATCCGTTCCAAAAAAATGAAACTAACGCTAATCGCAAGCATTTCCAGCTGTCAACGGGCCTTTGCTCGCAAATTGTAAACAAACGCGAGCGCAGACATTTCCACAGTGTATAGAACCCACTTGCAAGCAACATCATCATCTTACCAAATAGTAAGCAATGGAGACTGAATTCATCCTCACGAGCATACCCGTCACAGCAAACAGGGTCACCACTAGAAACAGCAGAAAGCGATACAGCACATCATAAGAACCCTTGACTTAAGCCAGTAAACAGGCTATCTACATTTTCCGTATTATGTTGCGCACTGTTTGTGCACTTGACAGGGCTGCCAGTGTGTTCTCTATCATTTGTTTGTTCAGTATTGAAACTCACGAGGAGCAATGCCAACCAGACCCTCATAGTGTGGCCGGAACAGTACTTTTGACAGAGATCAAATAGTATTCGTGAGGCTTCTCGTGTCTTTCAGACAGTAATCGTGGATCAGTCAAGTGTTAAGTCTGCTCGAGCACTAACTCAGCCATTTGCAACCCTTACCTTCTTCACAAGTAGTTCGAAATACAAACCGTATTGTATTTTAATGTTAACTTGAGATGTTGAGCCATTATAATGATGGATAAAGTGCAGACAAAATATTACGAGTTATGAGTAACTGGTGCACCAATGTACCCAGGTCATATTATACAGTGACCTAGAGCGACAATATCGCACATCTCAGTACTCTTTGTCAGTTTTGTGCCATGTTTTCAGCTGCTTAATTTGTGAAGAGTTAGTCATAACACGTAGCATTCTAAAAAGAAGACGTGGAGACAATAATTGTCGGTGGCGGTAGTTGAAGCTTGTCGTTTGGAGTGACAAATGGTTACCGCTGCTTTTGCTTGTCAGAGTCAATAATACACTTTGCTCTGCAGCGTTGGGAGTAGTGTTGGAGTAGAAATTAGTAAGGAGACGTCGGGGAGGAGCGAGCTTTCTGCACAGGTATGAGTTAAGGCGTATTTCAGCATCGCGTGGAAAATTCAAAAAAGTTTTCTTTCACGAAAACCCCTGTACAGGTCTACTCTCCATATAACGTAATCTCTGGCACCACGCAAACATTATATTATATCGAGAGTTATGTTATGTAGAAAACCGTGTGTGAAATACAAGATGCACCTCAAAATGAAGGGTATTACAAGGCGGGTTCAACCGTGCAAACATATACACACTGTACCACCATCGACATCAGATACCATCAATGCTGCAGAAAATATGCACAATAGGACTAAACTGGCTAGCTACGGCTACAGCTTGATTGTACCGCGCACGTGAATTTACGTTGTATCGAGAGTGTACACGTCGGGGACTGCGCCGTAGGGTGCGTTATGCCGAGGTTTACGTTATGTAGGACTAAACTGGCCTAAACTGCCTAGCTACAGCTACCGCTTGATCATACCATGCACGTGAATTTATGTTGTATCGAGAGTGCGCACGTCGGGGACCGCCGTAGCGTGTGTTATGTCGAGGTTTATGTTATTTAGGATTATGTTGTGTAGAACACATTTTGTGTGGGAGTGATGCTGTTTCGGCGCGGGATTTGATTTTTTTATGTACAAACGAGGTTTATGTACAAGTGAGAGTTGTTATATCGAGAGCAGACCTGTACAAAGGTGGGGGACATACGTTGTTTCACACGACGTACGTTACTTGTTTTGTATTCAATTAGTCCATCGCAATGTCATGCATGAGGAGTACTGTAGGAGTTTGGCGTTCAGCTTGTACAATTCGTTTTCACAAAACTTCCCCCATCTGTACTTATCTTTGACCCACCCTAGTTGGGTGGTTTGGTGCTTTGCGGCTTCGAATTGTAGTAAGACCGCTTTGTCAAGTATCCTACTGGTCTCGTCATCATCCAGTAACAATCGACATTACTGTCCCGTTGGGACTGTAGCTTGTGCTCATTTTCGTTGCGCTTACCTTCCCCTGTCTGGTCTCTCCATAACCTTGAATCTTCCGAGTTGGAAGGCTTTCGGTTAGCGCTACGGGAATGCGTTAAAGGTGGGTTTCCGGACATCGCATGTCTCAGTACTCTGTAAGTTTTGGGCCTGGTTGTTGCACTCCCTGACTGTATATAGTATCTACTTACAGTGGTGGAGAGTTACTCTTAACTCGCTTCCATATGTCCTTTTTCCTTTCTAAATATATATGGACTGCTGCCAACAAGGATCAGGAACATTCTTAAAAGTGTTCAAACACGAACTCTAACATTTCAATAACCTACGAGGAGGCAATGGCCGTAAAATAGCAGTGAACGAGAGAGCTTGGAAGCTCAGGGCCCTGCGCTATGCTTTTTTTTGCCTAGCTCATCGTGCATGTTATTAGAACTGATTGGCTACATGAAACTTTCTCTTTGCATTCGAGGGTAATACGACACCATCTACCACCTCGATCACCTAGGCAAAAAAATTTCATTTCTCCTAATTTTTTTAATACAAAACCCGGGATTCGAACCCGCACTATCGCCCTGCATGCATTCTCCCATGCTCAGCACATCTATAGCTGCATTGTGCCCAGCCTATGTGATCAACTCCCTATTGCCATCGCTACTGCTTCAGCAAGCAGCTAAACTTTGATCTCTCTGTATCTGATCCCCGTGCCTGTTATCCTTTTTTCTCTTACTAATATTTCTCTTGTTGGCCTCAGGCCGTAGTGAATAAAAGATTTCAAACAAAGCAAAACTGTAAAACGGGCAACTATTGCGACTTAAAAATGTTTGCGAATTTTGCGAGAGGCCCCGAATCGCAAACTTTGAACAACGCAAACTCGCGCCATGTAAACTTCAATGAAGTATGTATTCAATATGTATTCAATCGCAAACATTAAACAGCGCAAACCAGTCTCAATTTGCAAAACGCAAACCGTATTTATTGTCGCAAACGTTACCCGGTTTACAGTACACTTCATATACACACTAATTCTTCCAAGTTGCTTCACGTTTTGATCCTGCATTTCAAAGCCCTATTGGAATGTTGTGGCCAGCTAGCTGTCTTTGACGGTACGGTACGGGAAGGTAAGGGATAGCGCCAGGCATGCCGACGGCACAACCAACCAACCAAACAAACAAACACGGAATTTAAGCTTTGTGGACCCTGGCTAGCGCCAGACGTGAATGAAGTAACGTCTTTTGCATAGCTACAGGAATACAACTAATTCTGCCCTCTTAACTTTGTACTTGCACATGGTTATGAGGGCACCATTAGGTTTATGCATTGCTATTTTAACTCGAACATTACCTGGATAAATCAAGGCAAACATTTACTCCATTCAGCAGCAGGCCGATGCCAGAGAAATTGTATTCATCAGGGTAGAGGATATCTCGTGTCTCGGCGACTGGAACTCTCGACGCCAAGAACCCACTAATCATGGCCACGGCGATGAAACTGATCACCTCTCCTAAAACATGTTTGCCGCTCCTGCCTGAGTCTGTCACCGATCGAAACACGCCTATCACACTACTGCAGCCATAGGTCAGGTAGCTGAACATGACAGTCGACCCGGACTCATCAACACTTCACAACCACCGCCTGCCCGTGGCAGGGTCTTTGTTCGTGCGGAGATGGTAGAAAACCGTATCTAAGCACAGTTAAACTACCACTGAGAGAACTTGTCGGGCTTGACAGCAATACTAACAAATGCTGACTTAGCATATGCCACTGCGGCTTGTGAAACGCTGTGTGAACCAGCTAATGTTAGAAGCAACCTGGGTCGATAGAGAATACATCACAGCAACTGCGAACAGGGTAAACACCCTGGGGATCTAACTGCCCCTGTTGCTAATTAATGTAAGTTTTGTAAAACTTGCCTGAAGTCTTTGAAAAGTCTGATTCTGGCAACGTCTCCACCTTCGAGCTTCAAGTTCATCGTATACCACGTGCACTTGCAGCTCCGGTTTTGGCACAACGTTACTCATGTACTCAAGAGTACAACATGTTAACAGGTCGTGTACGAGTACAGATGCTCTCAAGAGTGCATGGCAACTTCAAAACATGCATTGTAGGTAGTAGTAGCACGACGTCGTGCTCTTCCTGCATGATGAAGACCATGTACCAGTGTGCATCGAGACCTGTACGTCGAGCTGTGTCGATCTGCGCTGTTTGTGTGCTGGCGTGTACGTGTGCTCACATCAACCACCTATACCGAGGCAGGCACAGGTGTTCGGCCAACTCGTAGTGCCGAATGTCGAAAATCCAAACACGAACGGAGATCACAGGTTTGCAGTAGAAGCACGCTCAGGTACAAATCTACACTGATAAAAATGATACAAACCAGGAAGTATTTTACTACTTCCTTATACACAAGGGAGAGATAGGAAGCTTTGTTACAACTC
The DNA here is from genome assembly GCF_964019385.1 of Sycon ciliatum. Taxonomy (NCBI): domain Eukaryota; kingdom Metazoa; phylum Porifera; class Calcarea; order Leucosolenida; family Sycettidae; genus Sycon; species Sycon ciliatum. The sequence continues at coordinate 3,884,292 of NC_088653.1, read as the reverse complement.
TGAGTTTCACGTATTACTACGATCATCAGGCAACTTTGGCGGGCGATATTCTTTATGAAAGGGCAAGATGACGGGGCTGAACAGCAAAAGCAGGACAACTTCGGGTTCAAGTCCCGGAAATGTCCACCGCAGGTCGAGGAACTTACTTGAGCCTTTCGAGAATGATGTGTACAAGGCTCTGCCCTACATGGGTATTGAGCATTCTTCGGACAATGAAGCAAACCACTTGATTACTACTTCCTGTTGTTGTTGTTAACTTCTGTACCCACATGCCAGGGAGCTCGAAATTAGATCTTGAAACTGCCTCAATACATCGGTTACATGTACCCTTTCTTGCTATTATTTTCTTGAGTGATTGTGCAAAACTACGCATGCAAAACAAGCTAGACAGTAGTAGCTGAAGTCGCAAGAGCTCTCATGTGCATCCATCTTCGTCTGTACTTGCTTCGATTGTATCTGTCACATTGATTTCAAAATAATCTTGCAGAGTATTCGAGAGAGACTGGTTGGTGTGCTGACTAAATTAGCCGCCCTGAAGAGGCTACAATGGTATTCAAGACAAACCGCTGTTCTTTTCGGATCAGTGTAGGCCTGTGAGAAAGTTTGTGCGCGTCCCTTCACTGACGTCTGGTGATGACTGGAGCAAAAAATATAGTTTTAATACCGGCTACATTACATTGTAGTACTCGAGAATTCAAGGATTGCGGCGGAAGGCCGAAAACCGGGACAGGGCTTATCCTGGCAATCACCGCTGGTGATTTACCTCATGATGCTCCTGTTTCCCATATTACTACTTGTCAAGTACTAGCATTTTCATCGGTCGAAGACAAGTCGAAATGGAGATCAGACATTGTTTATGGATGAGTTTTTGTTGACTGGAGACAGAAGCGGAATTGGCTTAATTTCAGTGTATTCTCATACATTGTTCTTTGGCCTTTGTACGCTTGCTGTGGTATTATTATATTTTATTGTTATTATTATTTTCATCAGTTCGCGAGAAATGAACCAATCAGCCAAGAGAGAAAGCATAAATTGCTTGCGCCTCTGCTGAAGTAAAATGAAGCTATCGGGGACGACTTCCTGAAGCTGAAACACCCAGCGGACGCAGAGAACATATTCCTGGTTGCAAAAGGCATTCCTGCCACTCCCTTTGTAGGTCCGGGGCATTCCGGGCCCCTTCGAGCTTGCACAAATCAGGGCGCGTACGCGATATGTGAACTACCCCCTAATATGGTGGCTGTTGCAGGAAAACTCGCGTCCCGTTTGGTACTATAAAGTAGTGTACATGTACTTGACATGGACATATGCATGATAACGTATAGATAAATCGCATTCCTTTGAGAGGGATTCCCCATAATTATGCAGACTGCAGTACTCAACAATGCGACACCGCCAGTTCGCATCCCTGACAGGTGACAGGTCGCATCCTGGTCTATCCTGGCATTCGCGTGCAACTCATCCAGGTCCAAGATCGTACCGGCAAAAGCAGTGTTTCTGTCAAAAGAAGATCAGGCGCACGATATCAATTTTGCGCCGCTGCGCTTTGAAAGTCGACGTCTGCATCCTGCTCCACATTATTATCATTATTTATTTTAATTTCAAATTTGGACTTCACGGAGAATTTTCAAAGTAGTAGTAGTAGTAGTAGAATTTATTATTTTGATAGGGAAGGCCCTACAGACGTTGCCGTCTTGTTACAGGGAACCCTAAGTGCTCTTTACAAAGCGAAACAAAAACGGATAGATGCTCAACCTGACGACACGAGACAGGCAGAGAATTCCACCTATCAGCGCCAAGGAAAGAAATGGAGAACACGCCATATCTAGTGGTAGCAGCGGGCAAAGAAAGTGAAGAGAATGATTGCCCTCTAGTGCGCCTCTCGGTGCAAGTAGCAGCCGACTGGAGGGTGAACATTGAGGAAAGAAGAGGACTTGTAAGCTGATGAATACAGCGGAAAACAAAAATAAAAAGCCTCAAGTTGAGACGAGATTCGAGGGAGTATAACTTAGCGTGCCGCAAAACAAAGACAGTCGGGGTACGGCGAGGGAGACCAAAAACCTGTTTCATGCTGATATGACTTTAAAGTAACAAGGCGAGAGTATAAAGATGGTGTAACTACTGTAAGACAGTGAGCATACGAGTTGCTGGCGTATTCAATAGTGGATTGGATGAGGGATAAATAAAATATTCGCTTAGTTGTGTGATCTACTGTACGGCGGCAGCGGCGGAATGCTCCTATCTTCTTATAAACAGATGTATACACATGGTTGACTTGATCCTCAAAGGTGAGGTGTTGGTCAATAATGAGGCCAAGATAACGCGCTGTGGCAGAAGGTCGAATGTCGACACCACCGCATGCAATGGTAAGATCCGGCGGAAGGGGCAGAGCCTTCTTCCGAAGCACCATGAACTTCGTTTTCTGGGCATTCAAGATGAGACCAATGCTTCCAAGGTACGTATTTAGTCTGTTCAACTCACTTGTCAACTTGTGCTGAAGTTCTCCAGTAGACTGACAGTGTATATAAAAGGCGATGTCGTCAGCATACTGTTGGGACTCTGCGTGGCGAAGTACTCCAGGGACATGTCGCACGTACAAAGAGAATAACAGAGGCCTTAGCACCGACCCTTGCGGAACGCCTCGTGTACAATGTGTCTCGTCTCCTCTGTTATTTCCAATTTTCACCGGTTGTCGTCAACCCTGGAGATAGCTGGAGAACCACTGTAGTGCTACTCCGCTTATGCCAATAGCTTGAAGCTCGTTAAGTAGTAGTTCATGGCGTACCCGATCGAAGGCCTTGCTCATGTCCACGAGTACAACCCCGCAATACTCGCCCTTGTCCACACTCATCATCCAGCGGTTTACTGCGAGAGTTAACGCATCCTCACAGGAGTGCCCTCTGCGGTAGGCGAATTGCTCGTCTGGGAGAATACGAAGCTCAGCGTGATCTTGAAGGAACCTAATCATTTGCCGATGTACTACCTTCTCAAGGATCTTAGAAACAATCGGCAAAAGTGAAACGGGGCGATAATTCGACGCTTCAGATTTGTCCCCTGACTTGTGGACAGGACACACTGTAGCCAATTTGTAGACGTCTGGCACCATTCCAGTACTCAAGGACTCATTAATAATCTGCGCTATGGGACCTGCAGCGGCAGGCTCACAGAGGAGTAGGAGCAGAGGAGGAATGTCATCCGATCCAGCTGCCTTGGCACAGTTCAAATGCTTCAACAGGTCGCTTATCTCCAGAGCTGAAACGGCACGACATTCTTTAAAAGATGGGGCGTCTGCGTCAGCTGTTGTCGAGATGTCAGGTAATAGGTTGCTCAAGGGTGGGCAAGGATTAGGATCAGTGACAATGGACGCAAATGTGGCACTCAGGTCGCCTAACGTAGCTTTTGGTTGTTCACGGACAAAGTTGCGCCCTGTGAGCGAGTTTAGAAGCGCCCACTGTTGCCTTGGCTTATTCTTCACATCTCGAAACTCCCTGTTGTAATACTCTCGTCTCAGCTTTCTATTTAACAGTGTGCCTTCCCTTCTTGTTGCCTTGTACTGTTGTTTCACAGATTCATTTCCGGGATGTTTCAAAACCTTCGCGTGGAGGTGCTTGCGCCTTTCTAACAACCTTCGGAGTTGATCGCTTACCCAAAAGTATGGTATGGTATGGTATGGTATTGATTTATTTTAATTCGGTATCTCAACAGTACATTGTACAACTTGTGAAGATCCAAATGATATAGATATTATTATTATTATTATAGACAACACCTCATGGCATGAGAAGAAAATCAGCCAGTACGGGAGATGTGGGTGTTAACCAACCATGGTGAATAAAAGAAGAAAAGTAATGGTCAAGACGGAGAAGCATGGGAGGGACAGGTGATGGTGAATCTAGTGAGCAGATTTAAATGCGTCCAGGGTACTGGCATTGCGCGTAGTAGCGGGCAGCGCAAGCCAAGCAGAGTAAGCAACAAAGAGTGGAGAGCGTACAAGGGAGGACGTTTTAGCCAAGGGGAGGGCAACAGAGCATCTTGTCTGGGAGCCATCTGTGATTCGGAACCAGTTATACACGTTAAGATGAGGAGGATGTAGAGCTAGTTTAAATTTGTGAGCAAAAGTGCAAATTAATTTTTGACGGTGGGTCGACAGTGGGCAAGCATTTGCAAGGACATACAGGGAAGCAGAAGGGTAGAGAGGGGGTAGACTAAACAGGATACGAAGAAGTTTTCTATGGTGGATTTCGAGATGCTCAGCGAGAACCGAGGACAAGCCACACCAGCTAACAGCAGCGTACATGAAAAGAGGCAGGATGTACAGTTTGTAAAACAAAATTTTACATTTGAAAGGAAGATGGAAACAATGGGGACGTATAACACCTAGGGCAGAGCTTGAACGGCTGCAAAGAGCATCAATATGGAAAGACCAAGAGAGACGATCATCAAGCATTATTCCCAGGTGTTTATGGTTGGAAACAACCTTTATGGGTTCTGGGAAATCAGGATGGTGTAAAAGTGACATGGATGAGATTGGGGGAAGGAACATTATTTCGGTTTTAGTCAGGTTGGGTCTAAGTCGCCATGTTTGCATCCAGCGTAGGACACTGCATATCTGAGCCGACACTCGAGGTACAAGAGCCGCTGAGGACGAGGATGCTGACAGTAGGGTTGTATCATCAGCAAATAACGAGACACCTGGGTCTATAGAGGGTAAATCATTTACGTATGCTACGAACAAAAGAGGTCCAAGTATGGAGCCTTGGGGAACTCCAGAAGACACTGGTAGAGGATCAGAGTTGATGGAGAGGGCAGAAACAAACTGTGATCGGCTACTCAGATAGGACTCCAGCCAGGACAGAGCAGGGCCAGACACACCAAAGACAATATGTAGCTTGGCAAGGAGGCCACGATGCCAGACAGTATCAAAGGCCTTTGCCAAGTCAAAGAAACAGAGAGCAATATGGTGTCGAGCATCACGAAGGGTGGCAATGTCTTGTACTAGACGAGCTAGTTGGTCAGAGGTTGAGTCGTTGCGCCGAAAGCCAGATTGGGAAGGGCTAAGGCATGGTGAAATGTGGCAATACAACTGGTCGTAAAATACCTTTTCACATACTTTTGAAAGGGAGCAGAGAAGAGATATTGGACGATAGTTTGAGGCTTGTGATCGGGAGCCTTTACACTTGTAGATGGGCGTGACCTTAGCGATCTTCCAACGATCAGGAAATACGCCGGAGGAGTAGGAAAGGTTGAATATAAGGCACAGTGGGTACGCCAGAGATGGAGCCAGAACTTTGAGAACTTCATTTGGTAGGGCATCAGGACCAGGGCTTTTGTTGCTTTTTAGTCTTTTTAGGTAGCTGCGAACAGATGATGTGGTGGTATGTATAGAGCGCAGATCAGAAGACACAGTCGCAGAACGTTGCAGAGGTGGTATTGGAGAGGAATGGTCGTCTGGAATACCAGCTGATGTGAATTGCGTATTGAGAGTATTAGCTATAGACTTGGGGTCAGTCACCATCGAACCATTGGAAGCTAATAACGGTGGTATGTCTTGACGTGTACTAGTTGTCCTTTGAGTGCGAACAAAGGTATACAGGTTAGGCCTGGAAGAGGGGTGAGATAGGGTGGTAGTGAGCGAACGTAAATATGCTCGATACTTAGAACGTGACAATGACTTCACCAGATTGCGCTGTTTTTTGTATAAAGAAATATTAGCATAGGTGGAGTACTTCTTACTTAAGCTATAGTAGTCGTATTTGAGTTTAATTGCACCTTGGAGATCTTTGTCGAGCCAAGGGATCTTGGGGTTACGGCTGGACTGACGAGGGTGGTGGCTGCCATGTTTGGGTGTAGCGGGTCTTGCTCCGTATTGTGGCACATAGAAGGAGAGCACGTCATCAAGAACTGTGGTGAACTTCTCCACAGCTTCATCAACAGTAGTGGAGGTGAATAAAAGATGCCAGTCACAGGCAAAAAGTGCAGAGTTGATGATTGACCAAGTGGAGGGTGTAACCTTGCGGAAGGCATGTCGCGGAGGGGTAGGAGTCTGAGAGCAGTTGTAAGAGGTGTCAGCAGTGGCAATGTTGTAGGCTAGCGTTGTAATGACTTGCAAATGATCCGATGCAGCAAGCGGGGCAGCATCGTCAACAGAGCGTACAGAGAGGGGGCGGTTCGTAGCAAGCAAGTCCAGACAAGACAGTCTTCCATTCGGAGCGACACGGGTGGGGAAATTGACAAGCTGCTGGAGGCCAAAGCTAGAGAACACGTGTGATAGCTCCGTACCAGCACGCGATGTGGTGTCACCACTCCACCAGTCAGAATTGTGGGCATTGTAGTCACCGGTAAGAAAAACATCAAATAAAGAGAGGTCCAAGGAACACAGCGTGTCGGTAAGTATGTCGCAAAAGGAGGTGATATCAAGAAGGGATTGTGAAGGGGGGCGGTAATGACAGCAAATGAGTAGCGGATTGGCCCGGAGACCTGCCGGTGCACCAAGCTCAAGCCATAAGGCCTCGCTTTGGGGAGAATCAAGGTCATGGCGACGGGTGCAATGTGGAAATGTCCCATCACGTATGAGAATGGCCACGCCACCATATCCACGTAGGTTTGATCTCAGGTTCTTATGTGTAGATCTGTCTTTACGGAAGCATGTGTAGCCTGGAACACTGAATGAAAGTGACGGGCTTAGCCAGGTTTCTGTTAAACATATTATGGTGGGCTTGTTGGCCTGACATATTGCGTACAATTCCGGAAGTTTGTTTGTTACAGAGCGACAGTTGATAGTTACAATGTTAATAGAATGTGCGTGGTCCGGGAAAAACGGGAAAGCATGAGCGCTCAACGGGGTGAAGACCGACATTAGTTTGTGGTAGGGGGCGTCGTGGAGCTGCTGTTGATTAGGAGTTTTAGTAGTTTGTTGTCCAGAATCAGGAAGGAATGGTGGTGCAAGTGGAATATGACCACTAGACATAGAAGAATATGTAACGCAATGAGGGGAAGGGTGTGATGAACTTGCGTGGGGCACAAAGGGTTGGGCAAGAGGATTTAACTGTTGGCTAGGTGACCGAGGACCCATCACTTGCTAGCGGAGTCGGCATAGCGCCATTTGCGGACGGTGTGCGCAATGGTGTCGGGCCAGAATTCCTTGTCAAGCAGCGTTTGCTCAAACTCTTCCGCGACAGAAACGCGTGCATAGCAGGTACCAAAGTATTGGGTTTCGGCAATTGTGCATGCGTATACATCAACGCCCCTATCAGCGCACCAGGTGACAATGGACTGTGCCTTACTTCCAGGGCTAACATTCCCGACAAAGAAGGCACATCGCTTGGGAAGATGTGTGCCAGTGAGTGTGTTGGGGTTGGGGTTTTCTGTGGCCATTTTTCTGTAGACAGACACAACTTTGGATTTTGTTGCCCGGGCAATGGGATACATAAACATAAAAGTGGAGTAGGTGCTACAGCTGATCATTAATTAAATTTATGGCAGGTTGTGAGACTAAACTAATACCAGTATGCAAGTACACAAGAAATAAAAGCTGAATAAATACGACTGCAGGACATTGGAGAAAAGCACCAATTAGAGCAAAACAAAGCCCCACATCACTCATTGAAAACATGTTCAAAAAGGAGGTGTTTTAACCGGGTACATTGTGGCCCGTTATTAAGAAGGCAGGCTAGATGGGCGTTAAAATATGCAGAAGACGTATTGCAAGACTTCATTTCAAAGGGCAGAGCATTCCAAAGTAAAGCAATCCTACTAGACAATGAGCGATACCCGCATGTTGTCTTATATCGGCATAACGAAAGATTATTTGCAGAAGAGCCGCGAGAAAGTGTTAGGAAATTTGAGGCCATATGCCGCGTACGGCTCTTTTCTCTCCGAAACTCTACACTTGCAAGCCAGATATGAAAGAAAGAAAAAAATCCTCAGTCACACCACCGGGACACGAACCAGGGACCTTGCTACTCGCGAGCAATGCCCTAACCAACTACTAATTATTTATTGTTTAAATTTTAATAGGGCATTCATTATGTACATGGTTGCATCATGTTTTGAAGAGATATAGGTCTGTCATTGGTAGGCTCTTTGGCGCAACCTCTATTCTGGTACACCGGTATTACGGTGGATGATTTCCCGGACGATGGGAACACACCATCATCAAGGCTGTAGTTGAACAATACCGTGATAGTGATTGGGAAAGGATGTCTGCGAATTGCTTTAGTCACGGTTTGTGCATCTCCTCCGTGTGGGCAGGTTGTCAACCAAACGGGCAGATCTGCCACATTGCAAGGGGATCACCCTGTGTTGTCCCTTCTTGTGACAGGATACTTTCACCGTCCACGTAGAGATGAGCTGGATCACGGTAGGTATTAATTAGAACGGTAGCAAGTGATGGACACCAGTGCCGAACATTTCTTAAGCCGGTCTGTCGATTCAGTCTGTTGAACGCATCACTTGCATCCGCCATCAGAATTCCTTCGGTGTCATCCAGCTCAAAAGCCTGCTACAGCGCATGTATTCCCGCCTCTATACCGCAATCTTGGCCAGCGCATAGTTGTATACACCCAACCGCCTCCTGAACGGTTTGGCCGATGACGGAGAGGATGGCCTTGCTTATAATCCGTCGAGCGACCTCACCTATTCCAATCGGACGGACACCGAGTTGCTTGTCCAACGCTATCAATCTGCATGCAGTGAAAGCCGACAAAGATGCTGGGTGCACATACGTGGAGGCTAAACGCCTTGCACACGATGTTAGTGCATCGCAAAGGCTTTTTACACGCTCCTTGCTACCAGCGCGGGTGTTGAACTCGGAACCTCATGATTCGCAGGCAGGCCTGCATATGGCATGCGTTGGTCGCAAAGTAGAGCAAAACAAAAGAGCAAAACAAAATATTTCACATAAAAACCACCATGCACCTCGTATGGATTACAGATATTCAATGCATCCGTTCCGGGATCGTGGCAGGAAGGTTTTGGTCTTGGACATCCCTGGAAAGTATCCTGTGCATAACCTGTTCCAAATTTGGCATCACTCGTGGAAATTTGAATACTAAAGAGGTACCAAATCATTTCGGCTTTGCAACTATAATAAATACTCACGAAACAAGGAACCAGACATCCTTGATTTTGATTAAAATATTTCACTAATGGAGAAAAAGTACCAGTATTAGTTGCGTCCAGGGAGTAGTACAATACGGTAAGGTACTACTCCCTGGTTCCAATCTACATGTACATGTTGTTACTTTCATCCGCCGTTCTTGGGTTGACAGCCATCCAGCAGGCACCAGTTTTCTTCTCCTACAGTCCCACGGCGTCCTGCAATAGACACCGAGGATTGGTCAGTGCAGTTCTGTGCGGACAGCAAATAAACAACACCATGGCACGGTTGTGTGTTGTCGTGTGCTCCTGGTTTAGCAGCGTGACTCTCCCTCTACTTCTGGCCTGCTCAGAGCTGTCGACAGAAGAGTTATAAAGAGTTGGGAGTACCGGACGCAACCATCAGAAGCCGATAGTGCCCTCGGAGAGCCACCAGTGTTCCATAACGGTTTTAGCCATTGCGGCATCGCTCTTAGAGAAACTGAAAGATACATAATTCCATCCATCAACGCTCAGATACTGGAGAGGGACACAAACATCAGGAGTATTGGCCGACAGAGGATTTTCGAGAGGATTATAGAAAGGAAGCGAGAACAGATTGTGGTGCTCTGTGTGGTGGTGTGGCATCGGACCTGTTTGCCTCCCTTGGCTCGGACATCTCCACCATCAGCATCAATTGGATAAAGCAGAGGAGCAGCAGCCCCCGCCGTGACCATGCGCCACTCTCTACGGACCGAGTTCTCTGCACAAGCTTTGCTTGCTCCCCTGTTAGCGCTGGCCCTAGCGGTGAGTTGGACGCGGGGAGCTACAGTACTGACGACGCATGCACCGGCGGTGTCAACCTCCGACGCACACGAAACAGCCAAGAAGATAGCACGAGTCATCATGGGAGAGGAGGACTTGTCCGGGCCGAAACCCAACGGCACCACAGACACTGGGTTTAGGGATCCGGCGAGGGAATCGATGTCGACGCGTCAAGAACAACGGAGAAAAGATACCATTCTGCAGCTGATGGAACAAAGCGAGGAGAACCTGCGTAAGAGTCGAGACGTGGAACAGTTTGACATAAACAAAAACCTTACGGAGCAGTATGACATAATACGAGCAATTCCTATGAGGCACACTCGAAAGAAAGGTAAGCAATAGGATGCCCGACTAACTGCATGTTGGTTTATTTTATTTTTACAAAGACCACTTAAATGCCAAACATTTTTAGGTGGTGGAGCACAATATACCACGTATGGAAGAGGCGAAGTCCCAATATGCCACCCGGTCCATAGTGACCAACACCACCATGCTTTTAAGGGAAATAAGGCGCGAGAGCCCACCAGATAAGACGGGGCGGGGCGCATAAGCACGTGGCGAGCGCAAAAGCAAAAGACGTACCCACGCGGGCAACACCGCGAGTATGGCAGCATGACCAGAGTACAAAAGTACGATGCCAGATTAACGCAGAGCGGACCAAGGTGTGATAGTGCTACAGCACGAGGCACCTCAGCAGTTTGAGGTGGCGAACGCAGGGAGAGTGTCAATATTGGCAGCTAGCGGCAGCAGATAGGCGTGATTTTTTTCTCTTCAACACTAGCAACGAGGAGCAGCAGGCAACCCTCGTTTCACTCGTGATTGCATAACCACATTGCAAAAACAACAAAAATGCAACCCCATTTTATGGTGCTATGAGGAAACCGGGGTTCGTCCGCAAGCTCTTCGTGTCTCTCAGAGGGCTTGATTGTAGTGGCCCTGGGTGCAGGAAAGCTGTTTAAACTTTATATCACTGTGCGGCAAGACTTTGATTGACAGCAATAAAGGTTTCCTCGTCTTGTGTAGAGTATGTACTGGAAACCATGACTCCCTGAGTTTACGGGAACAATACATCCTGTACGGCATTATCAGTACTCATCGGCAACCTTGCAACTGCGCTTTCTCCAGCGTGCGTTCTGTCCGCACGTAGAGTCTACGCAGAACGACTAGTAATGGGTGGGAAACGAGTTGGCCTAGCAAATAGGACAGTCAGACGTGCAAAGTCTAGCACAAAACTGACAGGGAGTACTGAGACATTCCACGGCATGAAAGTCAGCTTGAGCACTGATCGATAGAGCTGAGTTCTTAAAAAAAAAACCTGTTTCTTGTCTCCATCAAGGTCTAATTTCATTTTTCATTCCCTCTGCTATTTGCTATTGTTCCATCTGCCTCAGGTCATAACAACTGCGGAATCATCACGTTTGACCTGCACCAGGCCAGCCACAAGGAGAAGCTAGTGCGCGCCGAGCTGCTGCTGAACACCAAGCTGCGGGTGGGAGCGGCGAGATCCTCCGGCTCCGGCGTTCGCATCGTGCGCATCTACCGGGTGGGTGAGGACGGCAGCCACCGGGAGCTGATCACGCAGAAGGTGATAGCATTCAGCCCGATGATCCGCAACCAGGACAAGATCCGCTGGGAGACGTTTGACGTGCTACCCGCGGTGAAGCAGTGGATGAATGGCGAGCCGAATCACGGCCTCCAGCTGGACGTGCTGGCCAACAACGAGAGCATGAAGTGCGGCTCGCGCCCTGACGTGCACTTTGTGCGCGGTTTCCACAAACTTAACCGGCCCGTCCTGCTGGTGTACAGCCACGACTACTCCGAGCCGATTCGTCGTCACGGCAACCAGCGCGTGCTGGCGCCGTACCGGAGGTCGCGCCGCTCGTCGTCGCCTGCACAGGAGCAATCGCAGAGCGCCAACCTGCACCGCTGCATGCGCCGGGAGTACAATCTCGACTTCCTAAGCGCCGGCATCCTGGGAGACTCTCTGATAGCGCCGGCGACGCTCGACATTGGAATCTGCAACGGAGAGTGCATCTCGCCGGGCTCGACCAACGGCATGCGTCTCACGAATCACGCGCGGTTGCAGGCCGTGCTGCACAGCAATAAAACCCTGGAGCACACCATCCCCGCGCCGTGCTGCTCACCGAACACGCTGGGCGCCGTTTCGTTCATCTACCAAGTGCAGGGAACGATGGTGGCAAGGATCCGGCACGACGTCGTTGTGGACTCGTGCGGCTGCCGGTGATGCACGAGGATCAGGCACGGCGTCATCGTCGAGTCGTGCGGCAGACGGTGATGCAATGCAATCGCAACGCTTATGGTCGCTGTGATATGCATTCCTGAATTGTGATGATGTCGACACACCTGGCTGATTTGTGATGATCGGATGGCATTGACGGAGCGACTATGTTGTCATTATGGATTTCTGGATTCAGTCGTTACTTGATGGTGCTGCTGCTGATGATGATGATGATGATGTCATCAGGCGCAGAGCATGACTCACCATGGCTATGCAGAGCATATGGCCATAGATGCATTATTTCAACATTTCTGATCAGCGCAGAAATTCGCCCACTGTACATGTGCTAGAATGGTGTTATTGGAAGCAGCGCAGGTATAAAAGCAAACGGAAGCGTTACAAAATGAAATCAATTTTATATTATGTCAATTGAAATACCTGCGTCAGCGCTGCGGAGATGTGTTGAAGCTAGGTGTCAGGACGTCGAACGTCTCAGTACTCTGCCAGTTTTGTGCCTAGTTATTGCACTTTCTGACTGTATAAAGTATCATGTTGCAGTGATGGAGAGTTATTCTTAACTCGTATCCATAATGTCCTTTTCCTTTCTACATTTATTTATGGCTCAACATCCGAGTTTCAATTGAGTGTTCTATATTTTCTGAAATTGGGTTGTCATTTTGCTTTGACTCTTACTTCATGGTGTGTTGAATAAAACCGTTCTCAAGTTAGAATATCACTGGGCTAGCACTGCCACTGCTTGCTTACAAACTAAAACATAATCAAGTTGTGTTGGTGGATGCTCGCGCGTGCTAGCTTCTACCTGCAGTGTCTGTGTTTACACTTAGAGTGAGGGCCGGCTGCGTCCCACTAGCCACCATGTAGATGGTTGTCGTTGTTGTTGTTACTTTATTTTACTTCACCAGAATTACAGGCAGTAGAATGCCTTACCGCTAGACCAGGTCTAGTTCTCACAAATGATGAAGAATGTGAATGAACATGCTAAGGGTAATGAAAAACAAGAAATAGAAAAAATGAGAAAAACTGGTGTTTTATATGACGGTATTATTTTGTATGTGAGTGACAGTGATTAAATGACAAGGGAAAGAAAAGAAAAAGATAGAAAGAAAAGAGTAAGGAATAAACGAAGCAGATGTATGAAATAGAAATAGAGAAGTTGACGTATTTGAGGGGAAAAGTCAGTTTGTCGATTAGAGACCAAGCCAAAAGATCAAATGTACATGTCTGACCAATGAGTCAAGCCATAGAAAGCGCGTCAAGAACATCTGGGCACAGCAGGGCTTTGAAACCCAGAATATCTTCATGGCAACGAATTTTTGCCGGAAGCCTCAGTACACTGCCTACGAATTGCATGGACGCGCGAGATGCTGGTCCACGAATGATTGGAATTTGGAGAAGGCGTGAGACCTGGCCACGTGTAACACGGCGTGTGCTTTGCTCAAGACCAGATTCAGCGATCCACAGAAAGAAAGGCGAAAATAGCTTGCTTCCATTGGAGCCAAGGCATCTTTGGACAAAAACAACAATCTTGAGCTTAACCCTTATCCGTCCGACCAGTCAAAAATCTACGAGTATCCGTCGATCAGTAAATCCATCATATCTCAGTCATTTCTTGACTAAATTCCACTATCGAAGGGTCTATCGCCATTAGAAAACACCAGGCTATGATGGATTAGTGGGGAAATATTTAATTTAGAAATAAGAGGTGCGATCGGTGTTTGACGATTCAAGAGACCTCCTAGAGTTATTGCGAACTACTGCAGCAATGACCAGAGAACGGCACAGCGGTTGCGTTTCGGTGTTGATTATAAGACAGGTTCTGCCCACGCTGTAGCTAGCGCCTTTCATCCGACTAACTTGACACTTGACTGACTCCCGACTGCTATCCAGAGCAAACGAGACGTTATTGGAGCCTTCGATTCAAACTTACAAGGACGCACCATTCCCTTCTCAATACACAGTGTTTCGGGGAATGTGAGCGAGTGTCGCCAATGATCGTGATGGATAAAAACAGGGCTGCCACACTTGGATGGAGAAAAATCTGACGGGGTCCGGGGGTGTCCCGCGGCGAAATGGTTTAGGAAAATGGCTTGCTATAGGGGCCCCAGAACACATTTTTAACTGTCCACACACATGCAAGCACGCATGCATTTTACAGCTACATGTACATGTACAATGACTGGCCAAACGCGACCTGGAAGCGCCGAATCGCTAACTGGACTAAAAAGCACACAAAATAAAATAATCGGTTGTCCCTCGTTGGGAACAAAATCGGTCGGTTTGTCCTACAGGCGATCAAAAATCGGAGGATTTCCGAAATATCGGAGCAAGTGGCAGCCCTGTAAGAAGATCAGACGCTGGGGACAGTTGTTTTCGCCATTCGCAGCGCTGTCACCTCCACATCAACGTGTCGAAAACCCGCGTTGGGCACAACAGTACGAGATAGTGGTTGTAACTTCGGGTTGATTTTATAATACAGGTGCTGCCCACACACACACTGGAGCTCGCAATTTTCCGCTGTCTGACTTGGCACTTGACAGCCATAGAACACGAGAAGTCCATCAAACCTTCCACTCTGTCAACCATGCAAGACAGCACCACTCGGAATCATCCATGCAATTAACTGCGTTGGAAGAAGACCAGACGTGCATCCAGACCAAAACGACTCCTCAGTGAGAAGTTGTCCGTTATTCGATTCACACGCTTGTTTAGCTTCGGGGAAACTATAGTAAGCATAGTCGGGTGTGCGTTTGAGGATAGCTGACGTCCGGGAGCAATACCTATGGCCTGTCAGTGTCCCTGGAAACAGAAACCCAAATGAACGAAGACAATCAACAAGTACAGGTTGTCAGTACGGGAGGCGTAAAAATTCCTTCCCATCCAGGTCGATGACGTGAAACACGTGTATAATACATCTCGACAGTACGCTTGTACCTGAAATATACACCGATGTATAAACCGAGGCGCATCCGGGGTTTGTTTGATGGTTTACGTTTCACGTACAAGCGTAATAGTGGGATGTATTATACATATGCTGACCTTCATGCAAGCTGCCTGTCAACTTGCTCACACTAAGTCTTATTCTTCCCACTCTCCTCCACATGAAGACGTATTAGGTAGTTTGTTTCAGGCAGAAGATGGAAGCCCCTTAGCCTAAGTTCGTACCCCTCATGTCTATAAATGTAAGAGATTACTCACGCGGGGATACTTGATCTGGCTTGGCGGCTTGCTGATTTGGGTGGCTACGGGTTCCTTTATTCTTCGACACTGAAGCACGAAAGAGAGTGATAAAAGTAGGAATGGTAAACGTGATCAAATAGATAGAAGGAAAGGAAGCTAGAACCCTTTGAGAGACTGTTTCAGAGTGCTCGTGAGGATCAACTACCTGTTTGAAGTACGTATGTTGTCAATATGTGCAGGAAAATTGTTGACAAACAAGTTCCAGGACCCGTGACACGATGCTCCCTGTTCTTTGGGGCATCGCTACACAGGCGTTGTCTTCACAATCAGCCATGAATAGCCTTTGTTAGGCGGACAACACGAAAAAGCAAAATGAACATGGCGAATCCATTTTTCATAAGACATCTATCAGGAAATGCGTCTGATTGAGTTGGGCAGGGAAACAAACTCATACGTCCAGAGGGGGGTGCGATCTGGGGACACAGGCAATTAGCTAACTGCATTTACATCATAGAATGGTGTTCACAATGGATAGGACGGCAGCGGAACGCATAATTGAGCTCTCATAATTATATAACTAACCGAAAGTCAATGTTCTCTTCAAACAATTCCCTTTTTCCCTTCCCTCGACTTGAGAATGCCCGTGCCCTGGTATTGTTTTTATTATAACTATTATTGCAAATTGTGCATGGCACTGCACAATACCCACAGGATAGTAACGCGTACCTTTAATGTTGTCAAGGAAATCGCCGTCCGCCGTGATTGCAACTAGCAGTGCTGCCAATATCCGTATTGCCAGACCAGTACTTATATACATCCCTCTTGTAACGAGTGAATGTTCAGAGAGATAGAGCGAGAGGGGGGGGGGGGGGGGGAGACAACATGGACTGAAGGGGGGGGGGGGGACTCTGCTGCACACGGACTCTGCTGCACACAATGAATGAAAATGACAACCAACTTTTCGCCCATTGTGGATCATCTAGACATTGATCAGGAATGTTAGGCCAAATTAACTATAAAATATTAATAATACTTTCGAAGTATAGCCCACAGACCACCAAAATGATGTCAGTGAACTTCGAACCAGCAGATATGGATCAACCAGTCAGAATTCTTGAGAAACAAAGTTCCATGAGGAGTTGGACTGTGGTTGGGTTCTCGTTAGAATTTCCACAACACAATTTAACTTCCAATCTCTACTATTGCACTATGTACAATACACACAAGTATCACCATAAAATCTTTTTTTAACTTGGCCACTGGTGCCAGTGCGCCTTACCTACACAAATGAAGCATACAACATGTATTTCAGGAATCCTGGAGGCTGAATTCTTTCACTGCTTATTGCCGCAGTCCCATTGATTCTCTTCGAATGAGGTTTCAAACCGGGCGTAGTTTAGTGACACGAACAGCAGCACTGTGGATGGCACGCCTTTCATAGGTGATCGGCTTTCCTTCGTCGCACAGCATTCATCCTAGACAGCCTATTCACAACCCCCGTGTGGATGACTGTGACTAGAATGCTACCAGGTTTGGGAGAAGAAGTCTTAGATATTCACCATTCTGTGATAACCGAAAACTCGTCATCATGCGGTCGATTGAAAACGTATACCTGCTCACTGATAGCTCTTTGCTGCGAATCGGGCACAACTAACTGTTACTTCATGCGATCAGGGATCACCAGTGGCAACAACACATGGAGACACGGATCCGATCCTAAACCGTATGGTGAGAAGTGCATGGATGTCAGGGCACGCCTTTAGAATGGCTTTTACGGTTAGCGGGTTCGTTGTTGCTTCCCGATCCCTCATCACGGCTCGGCCAGCGCAGGCGTATGTCGTTTGAGGTCTGGGTAACGCCACCTTAAGCATTCATCTTTACACGGTCCTTCCCGGGGAGTCAAAATCGGAATACAGGACAATAATAGTAGCTATATGAAGGCTCCGGTCTGGGAACTGAATCATAAAAGTTTTCACCCTTTCAAGAAGTCGAAAAGGAAATTTGGACAGCCAATTATTGTCATTTGCGTCCAAATAGAAATAATTATGTTATAGAGATAGTGGTTGCGACTTCGGCGATGATTTGTAAGAAAGGGTTTGCTCCCCACACTGGAGCTCGCGCTATTCCGCCGACATTACTTGACACTTGACTGACTAACAACTGCCATCCAGAGCTCACGCGAAGTCAATCGAACCGTCGACTCGGCAAACCTGCAAGAAAGCACCACTCCCTACTTCGCGTGTGCTCTGGATGGCAGTTGTTAGTCAGTCAAGTTTCAACTTAAGT